>NC_056741.1:1329900885-1329913385 GCF_019279795.1 Protopterus annectens | reverse complement strand
TCAGGTCAAAGAGCATTGTGCTAATTTTCCAGATGATATGTAAATTACTCTAGCAGCCCTCTTCCTCCACTGTAAATATATGTCTTGGTTGTCAAGGCAACTAAATATTTCGAAAATGGCATGGCAGCAAGATTGAAAACAAATGGACAAAACTTTATAGAATCAGTTTACTTCAAGAATTAAAACATATGTTGAATGTATCCTGTCTCATAAAAAGTCATTACTGTGATACTGTGTGAAGAGACAAAATATATATCAAGCATTGAAAGAAAAGTAATTTTAAACAACCATTTATTAACAACTACTGTTAGTGCTTTCTTTGTAACATTCTCAGAACTTCGTCAGACATTTCTTTCCATGCCTGGTATTTTTTTCTTTGGAAAAATTTAATAGTTTAGCACTTATCAGCAGCTCCAGTTAATTTAATATATATATATATATATATATATATATATATATATATATATATATATATATATTCATTTTTATTACTTTGTTACTACATCAGCACATGAGTTTCAAACAAAAAAACTGATCAAGCCTAAGACAGTTTGAACACTTCATCTACGGCTGTGAAGTTTTTATAGGAAACAGACCTATGTAAAGCTTCTTGATAATTCATCAGTTCCCAACAAAATAGAGTTGAAACAACCAGGAATCAAAAAACAGCTAAACGCTATTGTGTGGATATGCTAGTAGAAAGCACAAGTCCAGCAAACAATAATACTACCAGTTTAATAAAAAATAAAAAACAAGAAACAAATCTTCTCTATAACATTCAATTAAGCGCTTTCATCCACTTCAGTGTGGACTTCTTCAGAATAACCTCAATTGATTAATTGAACCCAATTTATACACTTTTTGATGACAAATTCGCCCAATTTTGTATTCCTAAGCATTCTTTCATTAAAAAGACATACACCATATAGAGTCAAGTTAAAAAGACTTGTTAAAAAACATTATTGTTCCTAAAGCAATGACTTGCCAACAATTCATACTAGTCTTCCTTAAACACACTGTTTAAAAAAAATACCATAATATTAATGCTTTGTTCATTCATGTTACATATTGCTTCTACATATACTCAAATGACTTTAAGTATTGACCATCTGTTCATTACTATGTATATAAAATAAATATACATAAATATACAAAAATACATAATCTACTGTATACTTAAATACATAAAATATGCCGATTAAATATGCATATAGTTGCTAAAGAAATAAAAACTGACTATTATTGCTAGATGGGCGCTGATATCTAAAGTGGACACTTTTATAATTTAAAAAATGTTTTTAAAACGATACAACTAATGCACTTTCTAGACATGTTAGTAAATGTGGGGACAGTCATGAATTTAGATTTGCCTTACTGGATAAGTTAAAAGTGAATAGCAGAGGTGGAAATATTAAAGCTATCTTAGGAGAAAAGGAAGTGAGATGGCAAATTTTGACAGATGCTTCCACTACACCAGGTTTAAATGATTATATTACAATTAAACCAATGTTACAGAAATATATGTAAATAAGGATATTTTATTATGTTTTTTTTTTAATTATTTTTTTAAAAATTCTTTTTAAAAAAATTTTTTTAATTATAATAGTGTCCACTTTAGATATCAGTGCCCATCTAGCACACACCTAGTTCCACACTCATTGTTATAGCCACTGTAATTAACCAAAATCATCTTTAACTTAAAGGTAACATTAAACTCTCTTATAAACAAATCATCACTCCTAGACTTAAGCAATGCAAAATAAGATGGAAAGAATGATGTGGTTGTGAAAACAGACTCAGACTGGGATGCTGTCCTCACTTTCTCAGATACAAAGGATTATACGTCAGTCATACATACATGCATACATACAAATATTTAAGACATAGGAAGTAATGCCCTTCTAGCTTGCCAATATACTAAAACAATAATTCCCATAATACGTATCCAGCTTGTTTTTAAAATATGTAAACTAGTACTTGTTTTAATGTAATTTGGTGTTCTATACCATGCATCAGCCTTTCTCTCAGAGAACCAATTAGTATATATCTGATTCCTGTATAAACTTCTGCATAGGTTGTCTGATGATCCTCTACTACTTTTTGATAACCCCAAATATTCCCAGAAGTAATTGTCTCTAAATGGTCTATATACCTGAATACAGCCTCCTCTTAAATGTCTATATGAGACACTGTACAAGTTCAGATATTTTAGTCTTTCATAATAATTTCAATTTACATATCCTGGCTGTCATTAGTATATTTCCACTGTACTCCTTTCAATTTACTCATGCTAGTTGTGACACCAGGGAAATACTGCCAGTCCAACTATCTGGAATTTTGTAAATAATCATATGTCATTTGTGAATAGTAATATGATTCATATGCTTGTCCTACAAATGTAAGAGAACTGTATGTTATTTACTGAGTTCAAGAATGTAACCACAGTGTACCCTACTGGAAAAGAACAGAAATGTAAATAAACTATATACCTGTGCAAATGTATGTTTTAATAGTAGAAGCTGGAACAGACAGAGTTAACTTGCAAAACTTCAAAAAAATAAGTTGAAAAGTAAAGTGTTTTACGATTGTATCTCTCAGTAAGCAGACTCAATGTCTAGAGCTAGAGGTTTTTCTAGAGGTTTTCCCATTGTCTTGAAATAGAAATAATTAGTAGGTTTCAAATGTAAAGGTGTCTAATTGTTTTACAACTTCCAGTTCTGAACAAACATCTGAGAGATATGTATTTTTCACATAGAAATGTTAAATTTTGTTAAGTTTCTGCTAGCCTGGGAACTGAAGGCAGGTAGCAAAGAGTGATGTCATCCAGGCGAACCCAGGAGTAATATGTGATATTAATTTAAGAACTCCCTCAGAGAGGGAGAGTGGACATTTTCTATCTTGTCTTGGACCTAGAAACATTCCTTCAGCACTTTCTCATCTGCATTTGCCTTGCTCTGTAAGTAAGTCTAGAGTACAGTCATTTCTCTTAGATATACATAGGAGTATAGTAAAGATTAGTTAAGATGCTTTCTGTATTTATTTAAGACTGTCCTGCAATGTTATTTTAAAATATTTCCTGTGATTCTGAACTCTGTAGTCACTTTGTTGTTTGAATCTTGTCTTGTTCTTTTATTATTAAATACATTTAAATCTTTTAATTGTGGGTGGTTTGTTTAGAGATATTTAAGCTCTTAGAGTACTTGCATATGTATTTGGAGACACTGTACAGACCACTCCTAAATAGCACTGAAAGTCTTGGTCACACTTACCATTTGGATAATAGTAACATTACACAGTAGGATTGGACACCCTTTGGTAAGTGCCTTATAGCAGCTGATAAGTAGGGGTGGCTTGTGGCAGCTGGTACTACCTTACAGTCTGGGTAGAGGCATAGCTAGTAAACTTGTGCCAGCCTTTTCTAGGTGTGTGTGTGTGCGTTTGTGTGTAAATCAAATCTCAAAGTGTGTGTGTGTGTGAGCTTCTTGGGCAGGGACACAAATCACTGGTTGGACAGAGAGGGTGCTGGAGGTTTTTGCTTGGCCACTCAGCTGACATCTCAACCCTATAGCTGTGCCAGTGGGGAGTCTTATTGGGGATCTGGAGAAAGACAGAGAAACCAGCCCCCAGACTGACTGTAATCTCTGTGTGCTCTTAAGGGAAATTGCACTTACTGTGTGTGTACTTGTCATCCTCCCAATGTGTACATGTCTCGCTTGTACTAGTGGTGAGGATTGAGGCTCCTTGATTACTGGGCCAGTACAGGGGCATCACACTAGTGTTTTTTTATAAGTTTTCAGTATTGTTATTCCCTACTCATGTTTGGGTCTAATGTAACTAGCAAACACTGATGTCATCATTTCTGATTTCCTAGACTTTATAAATCTTTTTATACAAATATAGTCTATAACTATCATTAACGAACTCATTGATATCATTAGAAAAACTAAAAGATGAATTAACACACATACCCAGATCCTTAAATGAATCCATGGTTTCAATCACTATCTGTTATGTTAAATATTCACCTGTCAATCTATTTCTCCAAAATTTCATATGCTTAGTTTTTGATATATTTATCAGCATGCTATTGTCCTGTGCCCAAATGGTCAATTTAGTCAAGATGTTTTGCAGACATACCCACTCTGTAAAACATGTAATAAGTTTACCTGGTTTCAACTCATCTGCTTACTGACTATAGAACACTTCAGATGAAAAAGGTAGATCAGAAAGATATGTCCTAAACAAGTATGGGTCTAGCACAGACCCCTGTGGGACACCCTGACTATAACTTGGAATTTCATCTGCCCAACTGCTGTATGATACTTGCCATGTCCCATTTGTAAGCCATGAAGCTATCCATCTTATCAATACTTAGTTGTTCTAATTTATTGATCAGTGTTTTGTGAATGGCCCTATCAAATTCTGAAGTTAAAGTCTACATAAATTACATCACAGCAACATATGAATGCTGATATCTGATTTCAAGTGCCAGTCTTTCCAATTCTGATGGCATTTTAGCCAAAATAACCTTCTCCATTTTTTTTCCACAACATGAAAGTAAACATATGGGTCTGTATGACTCTGTGTTTCTCCTGTTCCCCTTTCCCTTAAAGATAGATTTAAGAAGTGCATGTCTGTAATTTTGAGGACTCTCCCCATACATAGATGACTTAGTGAATAACAGATATAATAGTACAGTAAATTCATCCCAAAATGTTCTGAGATCATTATTTCTAATTATATCTCACCTGTCCTTTGTTTGGGTCTTGTTTGTATAGTTCTTTTTCAATACAATCTAATTTAATTTCAGTATGTGCAGTTTCCCGGCTGTTACTCAGACAATCTATCGCTCCCTTTATGCTTTGCATAAAATTTTGTAAATATATCTATAATCTGTTGTATCTGAGAATAATTATAGAATCTACACACAGTTTACAAATCTGGGTTTACTATCAAATGGTTGGAATTCAAAAGATCTAATGTTCATTTGAGTGACCCATATCATCGACACATGAATATTAATTGGTTCATTTTGTCGACAGTTCATGCATGTAAATTGCCTGTCGAAATAATGTTGACAACAGGGCAAAGATATACCCTTGCCAACACTGTAGTGCAATCTCGGAGTTGTAATATATAAGTAGCAGGGGGTGTGGGGGGCACAGCCCACCAAAGGGGGGGTGCAGCGGGGCTTCCCCCCTGCAAAAACAATACTGTCAGCGCTGTAGGTGTTTTTCAACCATGTAAAGTTTGATTTTTTTTTCAGTATTTATGACGTTCAGAGAAATGACTTTTGATGTTATAACCAGTGACCATATGATTTGCAGTCTGATAGTAAACCTACAAATTTGTATGTTCATAGGTTCATAAGCGTTTACTAGGCTAATGACCACAAGGGCCTTTTTAATCCTAGCCATGCATCCCAAATCTTCAACAAGTTCTGGTACCCTTGCTAAGTGTAAGCAGGGGCCTGGGAGATGAAACATTTGCAAGCAGGGGCCTGGGAGATGAACCATTTACACTTTGCCTGTGTCCATTAGAGACATAGGTGCCAAGTCAGGGATGAATTTCCTGTTCCCAATCCAATTGTCCAAGTTACACTTGAAGTGAGTTAGAAAGGAACTCTGCTTTACATGGCTGGGGAGCCTGTTCCAAAGATGGGGAAGTCTCTGGGATACATACCTATCCCTCCAGCAGGTCATATTTATACCACAGGCAAGGTTTATGTCTTTAGAATGGGTAATTCTGGTGCTGTTTGTTGTCTAGATATGCAGGAGGTCCATCAGGGTGGAGTCTGACAATGCCCTGTATACCAAGCATAGAACTCTCCTCAACGGCCTGTAGGAGACACAATACAGGGGATAGGGACTTGAGGTGGTCTGCATAGGGCATTTTACTTACACTCTGTATTCTTCTATTGAGGAACCTCTGTTGACTTTCCATTTGGTGGATTTGCCTGCTTAGGTACATACCAAAGGGGACATTGTACTGAATGACAGGTCTGATGAATACCAAATACAGAGGAACAATGACTTCCTTGGACATAGATTCCATACCTTTGTTTATAAGTTGCTCAACATAGAATCATTTCCTCACTACTGCAGACAAGTGATGGTCAAAGGCTAGATTACTGTCTATGTGTGCCCCTAAGTCCCTGACTAGTGAGTCATATCTAAGGGGTTTGTTATCTCGTTTATATTATGCTGTCGAAAACTCAAACTGTCGACAGCGTAATAAACAACACGAAAATGTCGAAACCCACGAACGTCGAACACACACAAAAAAACCCCACCCAAACACAGCACAAATTGCTCTATGCAGGGGGGGGGCAAGCTCCCTGCACCCCCATCCCCCGCTACTTAAATATACCAATTCCGAGATTGCACTACACTGCAGTAAATGGAAATCTCCCCTTATGGAGATTTCCATTACACGCGCAATGATTTTCGCTTTCGACATTTTGGTGCCGACAATATCAGCTTCGATATTGTCAGCCTTCGACAGGGTGAAGTAGACCCATGTTATCAATATGATAGTTACCAAGGGTGGATGACTTCCCAAAGGATACTATTATGCATTCCTTGGCATGTAGTTTTAGTCTGTGACTCTGACACCAGTTGCTTGTTTGTGTCAGCCCTTCCTGAAGAACATTTCTGTTGGTGAGGGATTCAATGACAGCTCCTAATTTGCAATCATCTGCAAATTTAGTCAGCCAGAGACCATTGACATTGGGCTTGACTTTAGAGAAGTAAATGCCAAAAAGGAGCAGTTCAAGGACAGACCCCCGAGGGACTCCACTTGTGGCCTCTTTGTAGAGGTCTACTCCCCAATTTTAACTTCCTGGGTCATGTCTGTGAGCCAGCTGGCTATCCACTGGGTAGCATACCAGTTTGTACCTAACTTCTTGAGTTTATCAACAATGCCCAAGTGCAGTATTGTGTCAAATGCCTTCGCCAGGTCAAGGTAGGCAGTGTGAACCATTTTGACCTCATCTATTGCTTTGGTGACCTTTTCAAAGAAGTCCACAGGATAAGTAGGCATGACCTGCCCTTGATGTAACCAAACTGGGTTGTGTCCAGTGTCTGGAGGTTTACTATGTCATTACTGATCATTTCTATGATAATTCCTTCCATGGCTTTGCATATAAGACTAGTGAGACATGGATCTTTCGTTTCCAAGGTCTGTAGATGGTTCACGTTTGTGCAGAGGGATAACTTTTGCTGTTCTTCATTCATGAGGCACGAAGCCTGTTTGAAGGCTATAGTCAAATAGCAGTTCCAGACAGCCTGATAGGTCATGTTTCATGTTATTTAGAAGGCATCCTGGGATATTGTTTCGGCCCATTGATGCAGTGTTCATGACCTTAGAGGGAGCATTAAGGACCTGTTCCCTAGTGATAGCAGGGGAAGTAATATTTGATGATATTTCCTGAGGGAAGGTTGAGGGGAATAGAGAGGTAAAGTTGGAGTTGAATTTTTCTACCAATACGTTTTCTATTTCTTCTGGCTCAGTATAGGTGGCTCCATTTACAATGAGCTCTGCACACAATTGTGTACTGTGTTTTGAGGTTGCAGACATAGCTAAAGAATGCCTTGTGGTTGTCCTTTGCCTGGGAGGCCAAATTTACCTCAAATCTGGCTTTGGTAAAATGTATTTGTCCTCTGAGTTGTTAGTTTAGTTTGATGAGTGCTTTTATCCTGCTGTGTCGTGCACCTCCTAATTTTTGCCATGATTTTCTTCCTTCTGTTATACAGCCTATTGATTTTGTTATTCTACCAGGGTGGCTTGTTTTTTTTAGTTAGTTTTGTACTTCTTGTGGGTACAGCTGCCTCTATACAGCTACTAATATGCTTGTATACTGTTTCTGTGAACAGTTCTGCATAGGCAGTAGTGTTCTCAGGGTTTATGGGGGCTTGAAATGTCCCACAGCCATAAACGGATTTAGAATGCGTTTGGCTCTCTCATTGACAAATGCATCAAACAAAGGTCCAACATTTTTACTCACAGTTCCATTGTCCTGATTTGGACTTATAGCAGCTTGAGAGTTAATGTAGTGTTCCATTGTTTTTTGGGACCCCAACAAGGATCCCAGACCACCAACTGCTCCCAATGAAGAAACGGATTCATCCCTCAAAACACAGGGTATATCCACATTTGGATCCGAAGACATGGCAAAATGTAGCACAACAACACCACCGCACTCAGATAGATGAACAACTAGGATCCAAATGAAGTACAAACCACTCAGTAAAAAGCTGTTTTAATTCTAGCGCCTTGGTGAAAACACCTTCTTGGAATACACATCACATCAAACATCACGCTTATATACACACTATAAATCAATTAAACAATTAATTAATTCATTAAGCTATTTATCCCTTAAAGCAAACTTTTCCAATTCAATTCCCCATTAAGTCCCATAGGGACCAATGTATTAAATTTCAAAATATAAATACTTTCTTTATACAAAAGTTTCTCCTTCAAAATATTTTCATCCGCACAAAAACAATTAATCTGTTCCACAATACTTCCTTTTAGCAATGAATAATCATTATTATGCATTTTCATAAAGTGAGCAGCAATCGTTTTCTCTTGTTTACAAATTTTAATATCCCTGATATGTTCCATAAATCTTAACCGGAACATCCTCTTAGTTTCCCCCACATAAAACATATTGCAAGGGCAGCTTAAAATATAAACTACCCCCTTAGATTCACATGAAAATCTATCTTTAGATGTAAAGGAAATATTATTAATACATTCAAAACAATTAATAATATGTGGACAAACCACAAAAAAATACATAGTATTTAGTACATAGTACAGGATAGTTGTGCCTTAACAAATTATTAACGGCATACTCGTTTAAGGAATCCATTTCATTAGAAACAAATAAAGAATTCTAACAGAAAAGAATAATCAAAATCAGTTGCCACAGAATTCAAAGAAATGTTAACTTGTTTGAGAAAGCTCACACAAACAATATGCAACTAAATATTCAATTAAGTACACTAAACTCATCACTCTGACTTGCCGTACCAGTTGTGCCAGTCACACAATTGTTGGATTTCCTTTACTTCACTCACCGTTACTCCTCATTTTAACAGTAAAGATCAATAAATCACAATGTACACAGGAATGTTTCAGATAAGTTCTGGACTGTCATCTCTACAGTCTGTGTGGATTTATAGTTGGCTAGGCCTCTTGGGATACCTAGAGTTTGCTTTTCGAATTTCTATCCCTTTTTAAAAACAAACAGTCTAAATCAGTAGGAAAACAACAAATCAAAATAAATCTTTCTGCCTACAAGCTTTACCTTACTTCCTACAAACAATGAGGCAAAAAATAAAGTAGAAATCAAAATAAATCTTCTCTTAAGAAGTAGTTGCACAATCACAAACCAACACAAGATTATTTTATATAAACTCTGGATTATGATTGGGTTGCTGACTGTAATCTGCTTATTATGTGTTCTAGACATGGATGCCAAGAAATTCACCTTGAAAGCAGAGGTTGAGAGGTGAATCTTGGCATCCATGTTGAGAAGATATAATTTTAAGTAACTATTGGAGATCCGATCATAATTATTTGTAGTCAATGGACATTTGTCTGTTCCTTCTACTACTAGATACAGAACCATTTAATGGAAAAAAAAAAACATGAAATGTGCCAGCACTGAAAGCCAGTAATGCAGTGGGAACGACTGTATGTCTTTACCTATTCCCTGAGTAAGGGAAGCAGCATTTTTAGTGAGTGTAATGTAGACAGCAGACAGAAACAGAGTTGAAATTAACCCATTTCACGTTTTGGTGTTATTTATGCTGAGACAGTTGAATAACACAGTGGTTCAGAGCTGCTATAGTGCCAGACCCAATTTTAACAGCATAAGGGGTGCTTAACAATTGTTAAGCGCTCTTGTAAGCATTGTTAAGGTCAGGTCTCACACTCTAGCAATGCTGAACCAGGAATTTGAGTGTAATAAGCACTCCATGCACTATGTACCCATTCAGCATACTGTCATTGCATCTGAGATATTATTAACTTTTCTATTAATGAGCACATACCAATAAGACAAATACACAAGTAATTTAACAAAAAACCTTGATGGAATCATAAAATGTATAGGAATGCAGTAAAAAAGAGGCATTACTTAATTTCCAAAATGTGCCCAAGTCATAAAACAAGCCTATATTATATAAAATACAGCAACATCTTTCATTTCTAATCAAATCTTCTAGATCTAACTGCAACAATAGGTTAATCTCCAAAGCAAGCAATAAAAAGGAGCTATTTATTTTTTTCAGGAAAATGAAAAGAAAATATAAATGTAACATTATCACTCAACCATGGGACATAGCAAATATGCTTGCAGGAAAATCAATTCTGCAAACTTCATAGTAAGAAAGAAAAGTGTCAGATTACTATGGAGACAAGGGAAGACATTCTTTATAGAATGATAGACGATAGCTACCACAAACAAACAAACAAACAAAAAATCAGGTTCAATGGCAGCAGACAAAAATGTCTGGTATTTTCTTTTTAACCTCGTGATAAGGAAAACCTGCTAAGCTCCTATACATCGTATTAAGTAAAATGCTAGGGACACATCCCTGACCTATGGCAAGAAACTGTAGTATGCTAGTTCACAAGGGGGCAGGCACATCAGACTCAAACAGTTTTATAGTATTCACCCTCACCAGTATTGTATGTAAAATCATGAAGAATCTCCTAGAAGGCTTCCCACTAAAGTGCTAGGGAATAAAATATTTTTACCATCAGTCTTGATGGTATGTGAATGCATCTGTTTCTTATCCAAAATGGCAGAGGGGACCTACCTCTGTTAGATATGGAACAGTATGGGTGTGTTTAGGAGAGTTCTTATCTTCTGAACCATGTGGCATTCTTTGACCAATTACACCAGCTTTTGAGGAGCCAACACTAGTTATTGCTTATCTTGACCTTGCTAAGACATTTGACAATATCCCACAGAAAGCAATTTAACAAATTAATAGCATTAAATATCAATCCATCCACAAATGAATGAGTAATATATTGATTAAGAAACAGAACACTGCAGGTCTAGTTGTTTGAGGGGCTTAGTTGTATAGCCCGACAGTCATTAATTTTGGTGTCTCACAGGAATGTGCACTGGAGACATTTCTTTTTGGACTATTTTTCTCAGATATAAATGTGGGAAATTGGCTACAGGTTATGAAACATGCTAATAATTGCAAACCAGCTAGAACAATTGCTTCAGTAAAAGATGCTGAAGATCTCTATGATGGTCTACAAATTATAAACTTGGTGCAGTAGTTATGACCTCACCACTGATGTCATAAGTTCATATGTTTACACTAAGCCAGTCATATATCAACCATTATAGATTTAGCTAACATTGCCATAAAAGAAAAATCCTTGAAGGAGAGCTAATAGTTCAAAAGATGATGGTAGGCAGAAGAATTAATTTTGGAGGTGTTGATGGAATACTTTCAACTTGGATTATCCTGGAAAAAAGGGAAATAGAGTGAAGTTGAAGAAAGAGAGTGAAAGAGAATCAGAGAAAGAATAAGGTGGACTGAGATGGGAAAATGTTTAGTTTGTCATAACTGGATATTTGTAGCCAGTGATTCTGGGGATACATTTTTAGAATCTCTCCGATTCATCTAATTAAAATTTCAATGTCACCGCAGTTTTATACTGTCTGAAATTAGGGGGAAGCTTGTTCCATTGGTGAGACAGAAGCTAGGTAATGAATTTAAACCTGAATTAATACACACTGATATTCTGACACAAAAGTAGTTCATTGGAATGGGTACTACTGGAATAGTTTTTTTCTTTCAGAGGAAAAGGAGGTCACAGAGAGCAGGGTTTCACATAGCCCAAAAGGTGAAGTGCAGATCATCTTATTTGATTTTATAGACCAGTGAAACTACAGCCAGAGATGTTAGTCTATCCAGATAGGTGTGGTTCTTTAAACCTTGGATTGTTTTGATTACAAAATGTTGCAGTACTTCTAGATGGGAGAGTTGTTTAACTGTGTACATGACATATGGTGCATTGCTTTCCATAATGAGATGACTAAGGGCAGAGTAAGGGGAATATGATTGGGATCCATAGAAAAGAACCTTCAACAAGGAAGATGAGAGAGGTGTAAGGATCTTCTGACAGTACTGGAGACATGCTGATTTAAGAGCAGCTCAGTGTCCATGCAGGTTCCTAAATCCCAGATCATCTTGTCAGTTATTAGTTGAATTCCATTTTTCCTACTGCAATTCCATTTGTACTATTGTAATTTCATTTGTCCTGCTGTGCAGTATTTAGATCCAACAAAAGTGATTTTAACACAGTTCTTAGCATTTAGGATGAGCACATGATTAGAGCAACAGTTACTGTTGTGATGAAGACCTTGTTAGAATATTAAATCTGAGGGGATGTGTAGACTGATCCCTGGTTGCAGTTGTCTACACATGTATTTATTAAAAGATGCCTGTAATGCCCAT
>NC_056741.1:1329885885-1329895885 GCF_019279795.1 Protopterus annectens | reverse complement strand
AAGAGGCACAAATCCATGCCAAATCTTGCCCCTAGGGGCCATATATTGTCTAAAATCAAGTTATATTGGTTAGGCTTGTAAGGGCTCTTAAGCCGTTAGCCTAATAATCTCCTTTGAACCTATGAGAAGGATAAGATGTTACAACACATTATACCACTAATAAGTTACTGATAAGTGATGTGACTTTCTCTCTTCCTTCCCCAGACACTGTCAGTTCTGCTGTGAAAGTTTCTGTCTACCCTATGGAACCCAATGAAGGAACATCTGTCCTGCTGGAGTGCTTATTTCACGGGGATCCATCAAGAAGCCGAAGTGGCATTTCTATAGATTGGTTCTTCACCTCTGAACTGAGCACAAAGGTAAGTTGTTTTAAAGAACTGATGACATTTGGAGTGAAAAACTCAGATCACACTCTGCAACAAATTCACAAGCAGGCTAATTGTTAAATAAAACATGCAGGCATGGAGTCTTAAGTTTCTATATTTGTATTCAGAATGGGCTTAAGGTCATGAATATTCAAACCTCATTGCAGTAAAAATCCAAAGCAGGCAGAATTCTACAGATACTCGGTAGATGTTAAATGCAAAGAAGTAGGCTTCTTCGATGGTTTGTATATTTGTGTACAATGTAATAGTTATTAATCCACAGTCCATATTAAATGATGAGCTATGGGTTGGAATCCCTCCTGTGAATCTTTACCAGCCTACAATGCAAACAACTGTAAATGAAACTGAGGCGTGTATTAGAAAAAGAAAAGATATTAAAATAGGAACCAAAAAGGCATCTGATTGATGGGCATAAAATGTACAGTGAAGGCTGATGGGACAGTATAATGAGGAGGATGAAAATGTGTCACCAATACAGCTGATTGGTCCAGTGAGAACATGAGCTGTTCAGTGAGGCAATAACTGTGACTGGAATTGAAAAGGTATCCAGTACATACTAATGAAGCATGCAAAGATGGTTCTGTGATGTGCGATGAGGACTTGTAAGTCTGCAAGCCATACACTTTACAAATATTTATGTCAATTTAATGTATTAAACTTGATTTTAGCTTTAACAAGAAGGGGTTATTTGCATCTACTGCTAATTTACAACATGATTGTTTTTTATACTCTGCATATAGGATGATTCTGTCAACTCCCTTTGTCCTTTTGGAGCTTACGTGTGTGTGTGTGTGTGTGTGTGTGTGTGTGTGTGTGTGTGTGTGTGTGTGTGTGTGTGTGTGTGTGTGTGTCTTTAGCAACAAAAATCAATTGCAGAAAAAAAATACAGCCAGTGTTTTAATACGTAGTTGCAAAAACATAGAAAAATGTTGAACTCTATGTGCTATATGCAATCTTTAATTTACTGTAATGTGTACATTGTTGGTGATGAAATTGTCTCCTTTTTCAATGAGTCTATTACAGTAGTCTAATAAAATAACCTATCTGTTCTAAGTATCAATTGACAAATTACCAAATAATTATCATCAAGAACTGTTAGACACACATTAATGTCATACAGAGCATGTAATATGGATAAAGAGTGATCAAACAGAATTAATATATCCATATAAATGACTCTCTAAACAAACATGGTATCATTTTATATACTTTTTCCTTAATTTTTATGCCAGTCATCAGGTCCTCTTTTATGAACTGTGGACCCCCAATTCCCATAAAACATTTCACCCCACAGGGCTGACACAAGAAGGAGGATCGACTGGAGGAAGCAGTTATCTTGCAGCCATGCAAAATATTGTGCACCTTTCTGTAGCAACAATCCATGTGTCAGTAAGGGGGCATGGGAGTGCCCTTATCATAATAGCACAAAGGTCTGATTTCAACTCCCATACTAGGGTCATCTGTATTTAATGACTACATCCTAACTGTTCCCAGACAGGGTAGCTACACAGCATCCCTGTCCCCCCAATTCATCTAGCTACAGGCAATGAAATTGTTTCTAATAAGCCCTAACCCCATACCCTGGTTGGTTAACCTGACCACCTGTATTACTGCAACAGCATGCTATACCTTTTCCCATGCACATGCATGCTTTCATACATGCTGTAATGGAGGCTAGTACCATCAATGGCTTACCAACACCAAGCTCATGTCCACCGTCCTAACTGCTTCTGTGCCATGCAAACATTTGCTTACCTGATAGTAGTCAGACAACCAGAACCACCTATCCTTAACTTCAGAATGAATAACCTTGCACTGGTCACTTACTCCCATCCTCCTTTCTGGTTTGTCCCATGCTCAAGCCACTACTTGAACTCTGGTCATCCAGACTGTTCTCATTGCTTTATTCCTCTATGCCAGGGATTTTTCCATTTATGCAACAGAGTCAAGTTACATAGACATAGTATCTACGTCTGTAGACCCAGCCACATATCACCATCCTTCCTCACTGACACTTTACAGCATATTCTGATAATAAAATTCAGGTCATTCAAATACAGTTCCTACACATGCTAACAATATGTACCTCCCTTACCATCTGTGTAGTCCTTTATCAGTTTTCTTGCACTGTTCTTCTGTAAAGTAATTCTCCCAATACCTCCTTTTGCATACCAGACAATACTTTTGTATATAATTATACTAACCTTAAAGTATAATAGCAAATGAATTCATTATTACTAACATAACGTGACTGCAGGATACTTCTCAGCTGTCCAGAATTGCACAGAATGTCCAGATTTTTATCTCATAATTTTGATGTTCTTCATCAAGTCTGTAATTTTTTTTGGCAAATTATTGCAGACTGAAGTCACTAAATAATGATGCACACTTGAGGTTTATACTTCATATCCTTCAGAAAATGCATGCCAATGCAAAAGCTGTTATTTTATCAACCTTCTAAGTTTTATAAATCAATATTTAAAATCTGCCCCTGGTTTTGTCCATTTATTCCCCCATTATTTTCGGCTTTGTCCAGAATTCTTGCACTAAGAGGATGAGAGGTGTGGACTGCACTGAAAAGACACATGTCAGCATGTTTCCAACAAGCAACTTATTCCTGTAAAGCACATAGAGCCAGACTACATCTACCAGTTACTAGTCTGTTAGTGTTAAGCAATTACCTTTAGTAGGCACCTTCCTGATTTGATCTATTCTGTTATTGTATTGCTTGCCACTATCATATAACATTTGCATTTTCCTCTGATTAGGTTTACTGTTCATCACATTGATTGTAGAGCTTTTCTACTCAGACCATCAGTGAAAATGGTTAGTGTTCAGTGAAACATTCCAGTAAACAAAATGAAAGCAAAGTAAGCAAAATAAAAATCATTTTAAAGTGTACATACTGAAGAGTATGTGTACTAACTGATGCTACCATTATTTTGAAGCTGTATTGTATCCCAGAGTAAAGTACAGGAAGTATTTCTAAAAAATATACAAGAACAGTAAAGTGAAGATGCTTTAGAGCCTTTTCTGCAACTTCTTGTTGATAACTGAGCATGGAAGACAAATCTTTTTAATGATTAGGCTCAATGTTAAAGATATAGGCCACTGTGTATATTACATTACCATTTTTAAAAAAAAGTTATATACATACAATATTGAGGTATAATTAGAAGCTGGGGTTTAGAAATCTTAGCCACACTGCACTAATCAATTTTGTGTGACAAGCGTCCATGCACAGGGTGTGTTTGTGATCCATTCATCCACGTAGCATGAGTGAAGAATGCCAAGCAGCAGAGCTGCTGATTGTATATGCTAGTGATTGTATTCCTCCAGTTTTTACTCATTCTTTCTAGTCTATGTTCATATCTGGATATTCCTCTCCCAGTTCTTCTAGTTGCTGTTTATAGGCCCCTCATTTCCTTCCCCCTCAGCCACTGTACCTCTGCATATACCCTCGCATAACATGCCAGTTCTGTCATCCCATAATCTTGCTTGTCTACCTCGTCCTCATTAGCTGCTTTCCTATTCTCAGTCCCTTCCCCCATATAAATCTGTAATATATTTCCTGTAGTTTAGCTAGCCTCTCAAATCCCAAAATCACAAGAGGAGATCTCATAATGGAAAGAATATTCAGGATTACATCATCTTCAGTGCACAAATCTTTCTTGAAAATGGCCACATCTCTTCCACTCTCAAACCCAGATACTTAGACCTTTTACTGTCTTTACCCACTTCTTTTCTATCTATCTATTGCCCAACGATTTCTGTTGAAGTGAATGAATGAGTAAAAACTGGTAAAACTGGAGGAATGGCCTAAGCATGAGAGTTTTAATTTACTGCAAATAAACGAATAAACACAAACAAGCACATAAAAATAAACAAAAATAGACATAATGCAACTGGGAAGAAAAAAAATAATGGAATACTCAGGTAGGAAATTAGTATTGGGGAAACAAAAAGTAGAAAGACATGGTTAGTTATACAAACAACCTAAATGTATGCAATCAATGTGAACATGCAGAAAAGAAATCAGGTGGAATACAGGGGTGTTAAAGGAAAAGCATTATCCATAGAAAGTATCATTACCTTTCTGTATAGATAACTGGTAAGAGTTATATTATATGTGCAGTTTTGTAGACCTCCTCAGCATAATGGTGTCAACAAGATAGAAGCAGAGCAGATCAGGCCAGAGAAATAGTATATGTTCTGCATCAGAAGTGATATAACGGGAGACTGCAAGAGCTTAACATGTGCAAGCTCAAACCCGCTCAATACCTCCACACCACTTGCTCCAAAGACCTCAACCTCATCTCCACAATAAACAGAACCTGCTGGAGGGACAGGTTCTTAACCCAGAAACTTCCCCTACTTTGGAATAGACTCCTCTATTCATGTCAAGCAGATCACTTCACTAGCCCTCTTCAAGAAAAATCTTGACGAGTGGATAGGTGACAGGAAATTCACCCCGGGGATCACTTCAACAGCCTTGCTCGATAGGGGCACAAGGTACTAACATCCGGCAACAGGATGACTGGGGATATTCTTGGGTTAGGCTTGTATTGGTTCCAGGGTCATTAGCCTAGTACTCACCTATGAACATATGAACCTATCCTTCTTCATCCTCACTTGGACTATCTTCCAGGCTTGTCATGCTCCATAAGTGCCCCCAAATATCTCCTTCATCTCTTCTGCCATTAGCATATTGTCATTTACAGATATAGTTTAGCTTATTTTATCCTTCCACTAACATTCATTTTAATACTTCCATCATTCCAAAAGCAGTTCTGACATTAGTGGATGGCCTTGTCTTGTCCCTGCAGCCACCTCACTTCTCTGGCTACTGCATATTATCAAGAACACTCACCAAGGATTGACATATAACAATCTTATTCATACTCTGAATTTTTCCCAGTTTATTGAAGCAAATACCTTTTTTGTATCACTCAAAAACAAATCTGTCCCTTCCTCCCCATCTTTACTTCATTCCTTCCAAAAATCAGAATTAATAACCATCAGATGCCTACTGACTTTCTCCTTCTCACAAATACCTCCTGTTCCCTTTCTGTCAATGTTCCTACCACAAATACCACCTGATCCCTTTCTACCAATGTTCCTACCACAAATACCACTTGATCCCTTTCTACCAATGTTCCTACCACAAATACCACCTGATCCCTTTCTACCAATGTTCCTACCACAAATACCACCTGATCCCTTTCTACCAATGTTCCTACCACAAATACCACCTGATCCCTTTCTACCAATGTTCCTACCAGAGATACCACCTGATCTCTTTCTATCAATGTTCCTGCCACAAATACCACCTGATCCCGTTCTACCAATGTCCCTACCACAAATACCACCTGATCCCTTTCTACCAATGTTCCTACTACAAATACCACCTGCTCCCTCTCTCTCTCAATGTTCCTAGCACAGATACCACCTAATCCCTTTCTACCAATGTTCCTACCACAGATACCACTTGATCCCTTTCTATCAATGTTCCTACCATAAATACCACCTTATCCATTTCTACCAATGTTCCTGCTGCCTACAATCTTGGTAACCTCATTTATTTATGAAATAGACTTATATTTCCACAGTTTGTCCAACATCTCATTCTATTTTGGCAACAAACCCACCTACGTGTTCTCATTATTCTCATCAATTGTCTTTCTTCTGTTCCAGAGTTGCATACATTCCTAAATACTTTATATCCTATAACAACTCTTTGCTGAATTCCATCATAAAACAACCCTTTCCAGCCACATCCCTGTTCTTTAGTCCTGTGATTCCCTTCAGAATCTAATTCTTTCTAAGTCTTCCATTTCCTTGTCATTTACCCTGTATTATTTCCATATCTCCACATCCACCACACACTGCCTGTAATTATCGGCCTTCCCCTATTTCTATAAAATCACCATAAAACTCTCTTATGCCTTCCTTTACCTCATTTTTCTTATAAGCCAGTTGTCCATCCTTACCTCTCAGTTTCCTATTATCCTAGCCTGTTTTCCTTCTTTCATTGTCTATGCTGATGCACTTTCTTACTTCTCACTCTCACCTCTAAAAGCCCTGCTGATTCCACATCTACCTCACCCTTCAGCTGTTTCTTCCACTCCCTTACCTCTTTTTCCTCTTTGTTTTTCTTCTCCTTTACCATCATGTATCTTTCTTCCCATATTGTCTTCACTGCATTGCAGTATGCTTTTCCAGTCTTTCTTTTCCCTGCTCTGCTTTCTTCTTACACAAATATCACCCTATTTCTTAATCCCACTCTCTTCCTCCTCACTTCTTCCTATCTATCACCACTGCAAAAAGCCAGTATCTTCCCTAGTCCTCTCAGTTATTGACCTATTTACTATAAGCCTTTATATTCTACTTAAATCCATTTCTCATTCCTCTCACTTCATACATCAACAATAAATCAGACAGCCCCCCCTTCTTACACCCCTCTTAATAACATGCCCTGTTTTGTCTTATATTCTTTCTTGCCAAGTAATCATATCTTGATCCATTATCACAGCTGCAATGAAATTGTTGTGATATTCTTATAGTCCATCTCTCCTATCTACTCCTTCTCTTTTAGAATTCTTCATAATTTTTCCCATCTTGACTGGATTTACACAATCGCCCAATTTCAACCTCATTTTTCATATTATATTCTTTTTGCCACCACTTTTCACCTCTTCCTTCCTCATCCACCCCATCTTCCTATTTACCATTATTGTCACCACCTTTCCCCATCTCCCTCCTCACAATCATATTATTCTTCCCATTTTTCTAGCTCCGCCATTTCTTCAAATTTAGTTTTAATTTCTGTAACATAAAAATGGTCACATACTTCCACCCTTTCTCCTTATCTTACTCCATTTCATCAGATGTAACACCCCCATAAACTTTGCAGGCCTCCAACTTTATTCCTCCACACTTGTCCTCCTTTTACCTGCTCTTCTCACTTCCTCCTCTTGAGCTAAAGAAGTCCATTGCCTTTGACCTCTACTGCTTGTGTCAGTCTCCCTGCCCTTGGTTATAAATTGTTTATACATTTCTCAAGCCTCAGCTGTGTTCTACTTCCAAGCCTGCTTATCACTTCCTATCTCTTCTGCTATAGTTCAGACTCTTTCTTCTACTCCTTCCTTTCCTATCTTCTCTTTTTTGCCCTCACATCTCCTCTTCCACTTCTCTATATATTTCAGCTTGAGGCACACCAGTCTCATACTCAGCAGTATACATCCACATGTATCATCTCGCTCTTCCTCCATTTGCTAAAACATCCTACTTATCATGATTATTTGTCCAAAGATTATTCTGTGACAGACAAGTGCGTGAATGTAATTCACTGAAAAACACTTGCAGTGAACACTTTTTCAAGCTTTTTTAAAGGGGGACAAGCCTCACTGCACCCACACATGTGGAAGAAGAGCCTTACATCCCCCCTAATCTATATATACCAATACTGTAGTTAGATAACATTGGATACATTGCAACACCTCCTGTTCACTGAAAGTGGCTTTTGGTGATAAATCTGTCACGCTGGCTTCCTTTAAAGAATAATCCTTCACCAAATGCTCATATTGCCTATATTTTTACCTGCACAGATGTCTTGGGATCCATTTATTACTGTTACACACATTGTCCTGGTCATTACATCATTATAGAAGCAACATATTGCTGACAGCATTCCCATTGCAATCCTTTTTCCTGCTGCATTCTTCTAATGTGCTGTCCAAAAGCTTATGAAAACAGGTCGGCCCTTTGCTATTTGCATCAGTTATAGACACATGATATGTTCTGTCTGTTATTTTTCCTGTTCATCTCCACTAACAGCTTCAGTCCGCATGTCTCTATCATTTAATTTACTCCCTTAATGTAGCCATGCATCTATGTAAAGTATGTTATAACATTAAATCGTTCATGTATGTAACACAAGAAACATGTGACATCTCCTCCTGGGATACGTTACCAGTTGCATTTTATATACATCATTTTTTTCAAGACCCATTTTTTTATTTTAAAATTGCACTTCCCACTCCTTGTGACTACTAAAACCTTTTATACATTGGGTGGCATTTCATATCTATTCTTCGCTCACAACCCGCCCATGTGCCAATTAACATGTTTTATACATTGGGTGGCATTTCATATATACTCTTCAGTCACAACCTGCCCATGTGCCAACTAACATGTTTTATACATTGGGTGACATCTCATGTATATTGTTCAGTTATAACCCACCCATGTGCCCACTAATATGTTGATAGATTGGGTGGCATTTCATGTATACTGCTCAGTTATACCAACCCATGTGACAACTATGTTTTATACATTGGATGGAACTTCATATATAGAATTCAGTTATAACCATTCCACACTTCCAGGGTAGTGGAAATCGTTTATAGACAGTAGTAAGCTTTAGCCTTAAGGACCAAAGTTTGCTACATCGTTACACACTTTGCACTTCAGTCTTTCGCACAGATTCCAAGCTTTTTTGTCTCATAGTCTATCAGTATGATTCTTGAGAAATTTTCAAATAGTTATTGAGTAATTCAGTAAACATTCAGACTTAAGAATTCAATAGTGCTCAAGCAGTCATTCCAGGGATTCTTTTATGGGATCTATTCAATGTTAACTTTTTAGGATGGCTTATCTGAACCTAGAATAAATCTCCATACAATTACCTTATGATATTTGTCTTTTTCAGTTTTTTGATTATCTTGTTCATGCTACTGTGATTTGATGTTTATTTTATTCACCTTTTAAATGTATGTGTTTATAGGCCTTTAAAACAACATAATGAAAATGAAGTGAAATGTCACTCCTTTCCTCTTACAGTTCTTCTAATGGTCCTGAGCCAAGCACCGATAAATGTTCGCATTCATCCCTTCCATGGCTACTTATAATATCCTTTGTGTTACCTCTCATCTGCTACCATTCTTTGTCTTTATCTTCTTTTGAAGCATGTAATCTTGTACTCTCTTCCTCTCGTACTCTGGTACTCACTTACTCTCATACTCTCTTACTCTCATACATTCTTCCTCTCGTACTTTCACTCTCTTACTCTTGTACTTTCATTCTCTCGTACCCTGTTACTCTTGTACTCTCATACTCTCTTACTCTTGTACTCTCATACTCTCTTACTCTCATACATTCTTCCTCTCATACTTTCACTCTCTTACTATTGTACTTTCATTCTCTCGAACTCTGTTACTCTTGTACTCTCATACTCTCGTACTCTCATACTCTCTTACTCTCATACATTCTATCGCTCGTACTTTCACTCTCTTACTCTTATACTTTCATTCTCTCGTACCCTGTTACTCTTGTACTCTCATACTCTCTTACTCTCTCACTCTCATACATTCTTCCTCTCGTACTTTCACTCTCTTACTCTTGTACTTTCATTCTCTCGTACTCTGTTACTCTTGTACTCTCATACTCTCTTACTCTCGTACTCTCATACTCTCATACATTCTTCCTCTCATACTTTCACTCTCTTACTATTGTACTTTCATTCTCTCGTACTCTGTTACTCTTGTACTCTCATACTCTCTTACTCTCATACTCTCTTACTCTCATACATTCTTCCTCTCGTACTGTCACTCTCT
>NC_056741.1:1329868385-1329880885 GCF_019279795.1 Protopterus annectens | reverse complement strand
CTCTGCTGGGATAGATATTTGCCCTTTTGGTGGGGAGGGGGGGGAGAATTTTGCGCTGAACCTGTCAGCTAGGATGTTGGCAATGTCTGTGGGTTCGGTGTATTTTTTGTCATTTTGGACTAATTCTGAGCATATCTGGGAATTACCACCCAGGTTCCTAACATAACTAAATTAAGCCTTGTGATTATCCTTAGTGTCCTGTGCAATTTTTCTCTCCAAGCTAGCCTTAAACAATTTTATGTGTGCCCGTAGTTTTTTGCTAATACTGATCAGTGATGCCTTCCCTTTTTGGGATTTTGCTCTATCATTTAGTAGCTTCCTCCTTCTATTGTATAGTTTGTTTATGGCTGGGGTCCACCAGACAAGTCGTCTGCCTTTGGAGGATTGGGTCTTGGTTTTATTTGGGATCGCATGATCCATGCATTCCTGAAGGTGTCCATAGAATGCGTTTATAAAGGATTCTGCGGTCTGGGCCGTATTTTCCACAGGCCCGGGGGCTTTGAAGGATTCCACCTCAGTTTTGAGGAGTGTGAAATTTGCTTTAGAAGTTTTTCACTGTGGTTTTCTGGGCAGGGGGTGGGGTCGGGATGTGAATATCCAGTGAGATTAGTTTATGGTCTGATCTTACCAGTGAGGGATACACTTCTAGTCTGGAGCATAGAGTCCCCATATTGGTGATGATCAGGTCCAGTATGTTTTCCCCTCTTGTGGGAGTGGCAACAAGTTGTTCCATAGCATTTGAGTTTATAAATTCTAGGAACCTTTGGGCTAGGGTGTTGGAGCTAGAGTAATGCTCCCAGTCTATGTTTGGGTAGTTGAAGTCGCCCAATATAATGGTGTTTGGAGAGACCTTCATATTTTCCAGTGTTCTCAGGAAGGCCGAGTGGGGTTCCTGGGTTTGGGAGGGTGGTCTGTAGCAGGCTATAAACTGGAAGGCAGTTTTACCCACTGTTAGTTGCACATGGATAGTCTCTGATGCTTCGTGCTTTGCCACCAACCTGGAGGTGTGGGTATCTTTGATGAATATCGATACTCCCCCTCCTTTTGTGGTTCGGTCCAAGTTTTGGGGCCGAAAA
Source organism: Protopterus annectens (assembly GCF_019279795.1). Classification (NCBI taxonomy): domain Eukaryota; kingdom Metazoa; phylum Chordata; order Ceratodontiformes; family Protopteridae; genus Protopterus; species Protopterus annectens. Next base: position 1,329,879,809 of record NC_056741.1, on the reverse strand, counting down.
GCATGGTATGAGGTATAACCTGGTAGTGCTGGGGTGCTCTCGGAAGCCCTGAACCAGGTTTCTGTTACTGCACAGATATCGATGTTCTCCATGCTAAGGAGAGTTTCGAGTGTGTGCATCTTGAGGTTTAGACTTCTGGCATTGAGTAGCATTACTCTTAGTTTCTTATCCCTTGTGATACCTATGGAGGTGGGTTTGTCTTTTGACCCTTGCCTAAAAAAGGCACTATGGGGGTAGCAAGAGTCTTTGCCAATATCCGAAAGCCCAGGGGTGACAGGTGCAAGCCGTCCCTAGTGAAGCATCGTGGCTTGTCGAGCATATCATCCCAAGCTGACAGGCATTGGATCCCCTTTGAATGACACCAGTGCTTAAGCCAATTGTTGAAATTGATCATCTTGTCTTCATATTGTGGCATCATTCTTGGTGAGGGTAAGATGCTACTCAAGGTCAGGGTCATACCGGCCTGGGCTACATGCTCAGAGAGCTCCTCTATGTCTCTTTTCATGTAGTCCAGGGAGGTACGTCTCAGGTCATTCACACCAGCATGGACAATGACTGAGTCATATTTGTACTTGCCTTAGAGTGACCTGAGTGCTTGTGTTATGTGGCGGATCCTAGCGCCCGACAGGCTGCTCACCGTGACCTTCTCCTTGTTCAGCCTGGTGAGCGGGACGTCAGTGTGCCTGACAATAGAGTCACCTATTACAAGTGTATCAGGTGTGTTGTTTAGTCTTAAGGGCTGTGACTGTTTGGCACACTGGCTTTGTGAGATATGTGTTGCACGTGTTTTGTTTTGGGGTAGCGGCTGCTTGGGTGTCTACTTTGGAGGTCCCTGCTGCTTCGGCAGATCTTTATTTAGAGCCTCCGAGTATGTTTTTGTGTGATTATGTGTTTGGTTTGCTGTCGTGGTAGGTCTATGTGAGACTGGAATTGTAGTGAGTGTGGTTTCCTTCTCCTTCTGACTGATTATGCCAGTACTGAGTTGAGAGAGCTTAGCCTCCAGTTTGGCTATATGGTTGCATCTCTCACATGTGTTGGAATTTGTTGGGAGGAGGAGAGGGTTGTCTGTGTACATGAGGCAGTTGTAACATTGCCTCAAGATTCCCAGATTCACCAGCTGGACCGGAGAGGAGATTGACAACTGACCTTTGGACATGCTAGAATAATAATGGGAATTCCTTAATAATTGAAAACCAGGGCCAGTGGGGAGTGAGGGTGTAGTGCTTTTAATTTTTAGTGCTGACTTATATAATTGCTTTAGTGAGCAAGTGCCAGGTAACTAAAGTGCAATGTGTTACAGGTAACTTAAATGCAAAAACGACAAACAGTAACTTTCTTTCAAGTGAAACAAGGAAATAAGTACAGTAAGCAATGCAGATATCACTAGTGATCCACAGAAGCGCTGAGAAGCCGCGTATTAGGTGGAATTAGCGTCCCAGGGAAATAACAAGCAAACAAACAACAAGCATATAAACAAAGCTAGATTCAGCAGGCCTGGATCTAGTCTATGCTACAGCAAACAAGGTGTACCAATTTCAGTAAGATACAGTTCAAATATTCAGGCACTATAAACCTTTAACCAGAAATTCCCAGCTCAGAAGGGCAGAGTCCAGCCTCTTCTCCCACAAGAGTGCAGACCACAAACCTTCTTAATATAAAATAACTGGCCTGAAGCCCAAGTGCTTAAACCAGAACTAATACACTTTAAGAATAACAGACACTGGGCTCTCAGTCAGCAGTTCCCAACTTAGAAGGATAAAAGCTACCTGTCCTGCCACCACAGTGCATGCCACAAACCTTCCTAATGTAAAACAACTGGTCTGAAGCCCAAGTGCTTAATCCAAAAGACTTAGAATGATAGCTACACTTTAATTAAGTTACTACCAAGCAGTAATAAATACAATTGAATACTTTAGAGAATGCCTGGATTAGTGCTCAAGTTACACAAACAAAGCTAGATCCAGCAGGCCCGAATCCAGTCTATGCCACAGCAAACAAGGCGCACCAACTTCAGTAAGAAGCAGTTCAGATATGCATGCACTATAAGCCTTCAACCAGAAATTCCCAGCTCAGAAGGGCAGAGTCCAGCCTCTCCTCCCACAAGAGTGCAGACCACGAACCCTCTTAATGTAAAATAACTGGCCTGAAAGCCCAAGTGCTTAAACCAGAATTAATACACTTTTAGAATAACAGACACTGAGCCCTCAATCAGCAGTTCCCAACCTAGAAGGATGTAAGCTACCTGTTCTGCCACTACAGTGCAGACCACAAACCCACTCAGTACAAAACAACTGGTCCGAAGCCCAAGTGTTTAAACCAAAAGGCTTAGAATGAGTTACACCAAGCAGTAATAAATACAATTGAGTACTTTTAAGATGATGCAAAAGTAAAAAGTAGGTAGAAACACAAGTACAGTAAAAGCAGATGAATTTTTTTTTTTTTTTTTTTTCTGAACAAGTGCTGAGATCAAAGAAACAGATTTGAGTGCTGAAACTAGAAAACTGGCTAGTTATAAGAAAAAAAAAACTAAGCTAGAAGGCTTCCCTCCAACACAGAAGGGCTTGGGGGCTCAGAAGCCTACAAATAGTCTATACCACTTAACAGGAAACAAGCTTAATTTTTTATTTTTTTTTTCTGTTTCCCAGATGCTCTCTTTGTACACAGTAGGAGTGCCTGAAATCAGAATTTGATCTCACTGCACTCAGTTGAGTGAGCGAATGAGATGGGCCCAGAAGGAGTATCCAAACACAAATTTACAAGAGGGGCGGGCAGTTGCAAGGCCACTAAGATTAACACCAAAACAAAAACAGAGAGGGTGGGTGGGACTAACTGAAGAGCAGAGTGAAAACTTCCAGTTCAGCTAATATTCCTTCCACACAGTTAAAATCAATTTAAATACTGTATTTTTTTTAAAAAAAAAGAGCAGATAAAGGTACTTAAATTCTCATATACGTCCAGTTGAATATAGCAAGTTCTTAGCCGGCCAAAGCTGAGGTTTTTAAGCAGAAAATATTTCACACTGTACCACTTAAATAGGCAAGGACAGGAAATCAAAGAATGTGACTACCCCCACACCTGTAATTACTAGCAAATAACAAAATTCAGCAAACACTGACTAACTTCCAGTTCAGCTAATATTCCTTCCACACAGTTAAAATCAATTTAAATACTGTATTTTTTGAAAAGAAAAGAGCAGATAAAGGTACTTAAATTCTCTTATACGTCCAGTTGAATATAGCAAGTTCTTAGCCCGCCAAAGCTGAGGTTTTTAAGCAGAAAATATTTCACACTGTACCAATTAAATAGGCAAGGACAGGAAATCAAAGAATGTGACTACCCCCACACCTGTAATTACTAGCAAATAACAAAATTCAGCAAACACTGACTAACTTCCAGTTCAGCTAATATTCCTTCCACACAGTTAAAATCAATTTAAATACTGTATTTTTTGAAAAAAAAAAGCAGATAAAGGTACTTAAATTCTCTTATACGTCCAGTTGAATATAGCAAGTTCTTAGCCGGCCAAAGCTGAGGTTTTTAAGCAGAAAATATTTCACACTGTACCACTTAAATAGGCAAGGACAGGAAATCAAAGAATGTGACTACCCCCACACCTGTAATTACTAGCAAATAACAAAATTCAGCAAACACTGACTAACTTCCAGTTCAGCTAATATTCCTTCCACACAGTTAAAATCAATTTAAATACTGTATTTTTTGGGAAAAAAAAGAGCAGATAAAAGTACTTAAATTCTCTTATACGTCCAGTTGAATATAGCAAGTTCTTAGCTGGCCAAAGCTGAGGTGTTTAAGCAGAAAATATTTCACACTGTACCACTTAAATAGGCAAGGACAGGAAATCAAAGAATGTGACTACCCCCACACCTGTAATTACTAGCAAATAACAAAATTCAGCAAACACTGACTAACTTCCAGTTCAGCTAATATTCCTTCCACACAGTTAAAATCAATTTAAATACTGTATTTTTTTGAAAAAAAAAGAGCAGATAAAGGTACTTAAATTCTCTTATACGTCCAGTTGAATATAGCAAGCACTTTCGCATTAAGTATGCCTGTTTGCAAGACCGCACTATGGTGTGGATAAGGGAACATTCCCTTTTCCTCACTGTAGTGCAGTCTTGGAGTAGGAATATTAAAGTAGGGGGGGGGAGGGGGGGGGGCACAGCCCCCCACATGGGGGTGCGGGGGGTGGCAAAGCCCCCCTGCATAAACGTAGATTTATTTATTTTTTTTAACATATATTAACAAAAGCGCTTTTTCGGTGAAAGCTCTTTCATTAATATATGTTCGGTGATTATGGATTCGGGACTTTGCACATTCGTGCATAAGTCCTAGATCCATATATATATATATATATATATATATATATATATATATATATATATATATATATATATACATATACATATAAATGTACATTCTCACAGACATAAGACATGCACACACACATACCCAAACACACTCATATGCAGTCACATGCAGACAGACTGTCCTGCAAGGCAGTAGAGAATCTGTTGTTTCTAGTTCTCCTCTGTACTTCCTCATTATATAGGCTTCACAAATTTAACCCTTTTTTGAAAAGCTCTGTATACAGCATAACAAACATTCAGCACTGTCAAGTGTTTATATTTTAAGCAGATTGTGCATCTGATCACTTTATAAACCCTTTAGCCTTCTTTCAAATTCTGAATTATCACGCTCATCAATAAAGGAAACTAAAAAATACAAAAAGACACTGTGGCATTCTGGCCATAAAGCTGATTCGGTTTAAGGCTGACATATGCATTATTATCTTTCATTACATGCAACTGATATCACCAAGCTGTCAAGGCCAGTTTGTTAACCAAGAGTAGAGGCAAACCTCAGAAACCATTTTTCAGGTATTGAAAATACAAAAGAAGCCCACGCTTAGTCACATGTTTCAAACACAAAAGGGCTTGTGCATTGAAGTTTGACATTGTTCATCCTATAGTGTGTCTCCACAAAAGGCAATTAAAATGGCAAAGATCATCAATGGCTCTGGTAAATCCACCTCACATCAAGAAACCCTGTGTATCACAAAAAGTGAGTCACAGGACGACCAAGTACAGAAACCACAGCAGAGATGCGAGGAGATATCTGTTCCCAGGACTGACTTCACTTCTTTGTTGTTTGTTCTGAACAATGAAAAATAAAAACACTGAAATGTTACAGTATTAAACAACAGTAATAAACTGCCCAAAACTTCAGATGTTAATTCCTCTTCTGTGAAGGTTCTGAATAAACAAACTCAAACAGTCTTAGTCAACAGAATGACATAGCTTTAATTTATGATAAGTGCTTTTGTCCACCAACTGGATTTCATCAGATCGACGTTTCAATAAAAACTTTAACTCATGGAAAACTATTATGTACAAAAAAAACCTTACAAAGCATCAATAATCATGACTGGCAACCTCTCTCTCTCTCTCTCTTTTTTTTTTTTATTTTGTTGACTGTGAAAGTCCAACTAAGCAGATGCCCAGGGAGAAATGCTCCAGACACATGTCTTTGGAATGTGTGAGGAAACCGGATTACCCAGAGGAACCTCACATGAATGCAAGGAGGACCTGCAGACTCTGCAGAGAAGGCACTCCAGCTAAGAATCAAACTGGAGAACCTCTTGCTGTGAGGCGACAACATTAACTGCTGCACTACTGCACTCCCCATACATAGCAATAAGGGGTTTACTTTATACCCTCGAAACATGAAAAACCCAAATCCGAATTGCGCGACACTTAAAGAGCGAACCACAGATACATCGAACATACTAAAGCACGAAAATGTAAACTTCGAACCGTCATAGTCGACCAACCCACCACCCGCAACCCACTACCTACCCAAACACAATAAAAAAAAACATACATACACTAACCAAATCCCTACTTCTAGCCCTAAATTAAAGCACCAAAATCTTACTGCTAACCCTACACTAACCACACATACACAACTGTCTATGCACTATCCTTAACCCCTCCCTAACCCTAAGGTCTGTAACTACCGCACACTTCCCCTACGGAGCTATACCCAAACAAACTAAATATTCCACACACATACACTTAACAAAACTCTACACTAAACCTTACATACATTACCTACATAAAACCTTACATACACTACCTACCTATGCACTTACCTTAACCCCTCCCTAAACCCTAAGGTTCGTAACTATCGCACACTTACCTTACCGAACTATACCGCAGATGGGCTAACTATGCAATTTCGATAGTTCCCCTTTTGCGGTTTCATTCGTTCGACGTATTCGCGGTTCACTCTTTCCATGTCACGCGATTCTGATTCAGGTTTTACTGCTTTTGAGAGCTTAAAATAGACGCAGCAATAAGCCTAGCCTACACCTAAAAGCTAGCCTGATACAACACGTCATTTTTTACAATCCAAACTAAAAAAAGAAACAGAAAAAGTACTAATAAAATAAAATCCAAATAAACTGACATGCAGAACTAGTAATTAACTCCCAGTCTGTATCCAGACAGGAACAAAGTGTCACAAAATTCCCTTCACTAAAGGCTATTTTGCACCAAGGTGACAACGAGATCCTTCCAAATGAGTGATACACTAAAGGACTAAAAAACTAAAAAGATGTGAAGAAAAAATAACTTTTCTTTCATCAGCCTAGCTTTTAGGAGCAGATACTGTAACCTTACTGAAAAAAAACTTATTTCTTCTTTTCCTTTCAGCTTTTCCCCATTAGGAGTCACCACAGTGGAACAGTCCACAGAACAACTGGCAGTGAAGTTCTGCAGTGTCGAGTTGCCAGCCTGGCACCCAACCTTCCACAGAAGGCACACACACACACATGCACACTCACACCTAGGGCCAATTTAGAGTGTCCAATCCACCTTCAGCATGTCTTTGGGATGTGGGAGGTAACTGATGCATCCGGAGGAAATCCACATGATCGCAGGGGGACATGCATGATCCGCACAGAAGGTACCCCAGCCGAGAATCATACTAGAGAACCTGTTGGTGTGAGGTGGCAATGCTAACCACTGCACCACAGCAGTGTAAAACTTTTAAAAGATATTAAGGTATTTGGTTCCTTACTTTCCCTCTTAAATTTACTCTTAAATGATATTAAGGTATTTGTTGCTTTACTTTCTCACTTAAACTTTTACAGATCACCTTGTTTTAAACTTGTGATATGTAAATACATTTCTGATTCTGTCTCTTCAGCCTTTAAATTCATGTTAACAATGTACTTTATAAAATATGTCTTATGCCAACTAAATAACATATAAAAGTTATTACTTTTAAAACCAAAATGTTTTGTGTGTGTGTGTGTGTGTGTGTGTGTGTGTGTGTGTGTGTGTGTGTGTGTGTGTGTGTGTGTGTGTCTGCATGTTTAAGTGCATAACCAAGGTTAAAAGACCATATTAATATATATCCGACAGATGGGTTTATATAACTTGCCTCATTTAAAAGTGGCAATAAATGTAGTTTGAGTTATATAGCACATCATTTTCCTAATTATTAAACATGACATGTTAAAAACTTTACATGGCGTTGATCCTTATGATGCTTAGAAAGTGGAAAGTCAAGATGAAAGAGTTTGGTTAGCTACATCCATAATAAAATCTCCAGACTTAAGCATAGTTAGATGACCAGGCAGGTCATCGAGCATTCATTCTGTAGTCCACTCTGAATAAACTGCAGCTATCTATCTACTTATTAGCCACCAAAGCTGGTTTTAGGGTCCTTTTCTCCTGGTGGCCCACCGTCAGCACAAGATATGTATTTTGATACTTTGTTATATGCTCATTAATCCAAAAAAGCTACCGCAATGTTGTGTAGCTAATGTCAGTTGTGTGCTGTACAAATGCTTTTAGCGTTTTTTTTCTTTTTCTAATTTTTTTCATTTAGTTAAACCTCCTGTTAAAAGGTGAAATTAGGGGGCCAGTGGGGCACAAGATCCAAGACATCACAGAGTTATAGTGAGAAAGTAGAGTCAAATAAATGAAACGAAGCTCCTCGACTGGCTCAAAAACATAATAGACACAGGGATCTGTAAATAGGATCTGCTTCATCTTCACAAAGGCATTTGAAATGCACATTCAGAAAAGATTAGTTAAGTAGCTGTAGGATGGATCCTTGAAAACATACTAGACACAGGGATCTGTAAATAGGATCTGCTTCATCTTTACAAAGGCATTTGAAATGCACATTCAGAAAAGATTAGTTAAGCAGCTGTAGGGTGGATCCTTGAGTGGTTTTGTGAATTAAAATGTGTTCTCACACTTCTTGGCATCAGTACACGGAGGGTAATAGTAAACAGGATAATTGACAGTTACAGTTGTTAATTGGGAATCCAGCTGACAAGTCCCATTTTCACTGGAGTCCTGGGGAGATGAAAGAGCAAAATCTAAAGAAAAAAATGATATGATATTACATTATTGTACAAGAAGCTAATAAACTATAAACTGTTCAAACTATAGATAAAAGTGAATTATGTGTAGACATTCACGGTAATATGCACCACTATAGCAAAAAATGAATTGTAATTAGGCAGATGGACAGTATAATTTGATAGCAAATATAGACAAACTAGGCAAACATAGATACAGTGGAAGAGAGAAACATAAAGCGGTTGTCTAATGCACATGCGATTTCACATGAGGTAGTAGGATGTAAAAGTGATTGTTAATAACAAGTATAGAGAACAAAACTAAAGGGAAAAGAACATTTGTGAGTGGCAGATGGAAGAGCATCTTGAATTTTGATTAGCCTTATAACCTTGGCAAGGTAAAAATTATAAATCTAATGTACCAATTTCATAATGTGTAAAATAACTTATGTAATTCAATCCATCTCCAGTCATGGATCTCCAGGCACTGATAACATCCTCCCTGGTTCATTAAATACTATGGAGATTATAAATTAGATATAGTATACTAGATCTCATTATCACAAACATGGGGACAAAATGCTCCACACCAGAAGTATATCCCTCATTGGTGAGATCTGATCATAAACTAATCTCACTGGAAATCCACATCCCGCCCCCACCCCAAACAAAAAAGACCACAGTGAAGAACTTCTCTAAAGCAAACTTCACACTACTCAAGACTGGTGTGGTATCCTTCAAGGCCCCTGAGCCAGTGGAAACCACAACCAAAGCTGTGGAAGCCCTTACAAATGCCTTCTATGAACACCTGCAGGACTGCATGGATCAGGCAATCCCAAATAAAACCAAGACTCTTTCCACAAAGGGCAAACGTCCAGTCTGGTGGACCCCAGCCATTAACAAACTTTACAATAAGAGGAGAAAGCTATTACATGATAGAACAAAATCCATAAAAGGGAAGTCACCCCTGATCATTATTAGTAAAAAAATATGAGCACTCATAAAATCAACTAAGGCCAATTTTGAGAGAAAAATTGCCATGGATTCAAAGGACAATCATAAGGCCTTTTTCAGCTATGTTAGGAACCTGGGTGGAAACTCCCAGATATGCTCAGAATTAGTCCAAAATGATACAAAAATCACTGAACCCACAGACATTGCCAACATACTGGCAGACAGGTTCAGTGCAAACTTCACCCCCCTCTCCCCCCCTAAAGGAGAGATAACTATCCCAGCAGAGTGTAGCCTCCCAGACATCTCAAATACGTAGGTGAAAGCTGCTCTCTCTAAAGCTAAAAACACAGCATCAATGGGACCGGATGGTGTCCCCGGCTGTGTGCTACACGAGCTAAATGAGGAATTAAACCCGCACATAAGGCAGCTGTTTAATCTCAGCCTTACCACAGGATACGTGCCCATGGAGTGGCGTACGGCAACTGTGGTCCCACTCCACAAAGGCGGTGCCTCTACGGACCCTGGTAATTACCGCCCCATAAGCTTAACAAGTCTAGTCTGCAAAGCTATGGAGAGGATCATAATGGAGCTCATAAACAAAGATATAGGGGACTTGCAGACATTGGACCTGACCCAGTTTGGCTTCGTCAAGGGCAGATCATGCCTTTTGAACTTGGTCGACTTCTTGAAACAGTCACCAAGGCCATTGATGAGGAAAGGCAGTCCATACAGCCTACCTTGACCTTGCAAAGGCCTTCGACACAATACCCCACTCGGGTATTGTAGAAAAACTTACCAGCTTAAATGTAAACCCATATGTCACAAGATGGGTTGCAAACTGGCTTAAAGACAGAACCCACAGGGTTAGAGTTGCTGGCGCTATGTCAGACTCCAAGCCGGTCACAAGTGGTGTCCCACAGGGCTCGGTCCTTGGCCCCCTATTGTTCGGCATCTACTTCTCAGAAGTACAGGCCAACATTGGAGGACTTTGGCTGACAAAGTTTGCAGACGACTGCAAACTGGGCGCCATAGTGGAAAGTGCATCGGACACGGATATCCTTCAGAAGGGACTCACGGAAACAGATAGCTGGTGCCAGAGCCATGGCCTGAAGTTAAACGCCAAAAATGTATAGTCATACCCTTCGGGAAAAACAAGGTAACCCCAAGCTACCATATAGGTGGCAATCCACTAAGCACAGAAGAGGTTATCAGGGACCTGGGGACCCAGGTTGACAGTGGCCTTTCTTTTGACACTCACGTTGCTAAAGTGGTTAGAAAGACCTTCTACATTGCCCACCTGATCATGAAGGGATTCACAGCCAGATCTAGTGAGGTCATTGTTCCCCTGTACTCTTCACTTATCAGACCAATGATCGAGTACAATGCCCCATTCGGGATGTATCTCACCCGACATCTGCAGCAATTGGAGAGACCCCAAAAGTTCCTCACCAAAAGGATAACGGACTCCAAAATCTGTCATATGCTGCCAGATTGAAGAAACTCCAGCTCTATTCAGTTGCATACCGTCTGCTCAGAGGTGACATGTGCCTGACATACAAGGCCATGTCCAACCCGGAATTAATGGACATGCTCCACCTCAAAAATCCAAATCCACCAAAACCACTAGAGCAAGCGACTTAAACCTTAGCACGGATATAAATAGGACGTGCTGGAGGGATAGATTTATCACTCAGAGACTCCCTATGCTGTGGAATAAAATCCCGATCCATGTGAGGCAGAGCACCTCGCTGGCTCTGTTCAAGAGAAATCTTGACCTGTGGATGGGAGATCGTAGGTTTATCCCGGGAATCATCTCTGTGTCACTGCTGGACAGAGGCACAACAAACTAATGGGCACAGTATTTTTTCATATAAGGGGTGGCGTAAGCCACAAAAATTTGGGCTAGGCTTATAAATGCCTTAGGGCAGATAGCCTAGTATAAACCTATGAACCTATGAACCTGTATGAACCTAAATCCAGTCATTTATGGCATTCCCTGATATTTGGAAGAAACCAATAGTAATACCAATACCTAAATACAGTAAACCATCTAATCCTTCAGACTTCCA